>NC_056737.1:535082776-535090276 GCF_019279795.1 Protopterus annectens | reverse complement strand
GTATTCCAAAACAGGATTTACTAATTGAAAGGGCATATTGTATGTATGCTCCAAACCTGGCCATGAGAAATTAGCCAAGGCCTGTATGGGTAAGGATACAATCTTAGCAGAAAGAGTTGATCCTGGCATGCTATGGCAGGAGGGCAAAGTATTCAAAATAGGTGACAGTAGAGTTTTTGGAAAATGATTATTCATTGTACACCAGGCAGAAGAGAACCAAATGTATCATAGCAATCCAGGAATGTTGAGAGGCAGATGTGAAATTCAAGCTGTTGTATCCATCTGTCTTCAGAATATTTTTCTTTGAGGATCAAAGACATTTTATGATGCAGAACTGGCTAGGAAGGAAATACAAAAGTCTGTCCAACAAAAAGTGAATCACCAAACAGAAAGGGGGGCTCTGTTTATTATTTTTATGATAATAAAGCTCATAGAAAGCCTTTGCTATTGAAACCTTTTTCAGTGTTCCAAAATAAAATGTTTGAGAGAGAGAAAAAAATGCACAGGAGTTGGCCAAAATAATTGTGAATCCGAGGTTGGGGGATGGACATGAACAGGAAGAAGACCAGCAACAGTGAAATTACTGAATAAATGTGAGACTATAAAGCAATAATCACATTTGTGAAATATGGCTTTACAAGAAAAAGTGTCTGAGAAATATTGGTTTTGTTGACTCTGTTAAATTTGTGTGTGGACTTAATAGCATATACCCCACTTCATATCATTAATGTTTAGAAGGACACTAAAAAGAAACAAAGTAACTGTAAGTAAAACAAATTTTTTTTCTTAACAGTATTTGTATAAAACATGTTGTGTGTTGTATAGTAAAGCAGATGTGTGCAGTATGTGGCCAGGGCTGTCTAAAAATCATGTTTAATTTAATATGCTGTAAACTCAGACTGTTGGGGTTGGGGATGGGATGCCCTGATTATAATACATGTAAGTTGAGATGTTTTCTGTTATTTTTGCATGGGTGATTGTCTAGGTAAATGCCCGTGAATTGATTTAAAAACAAGTTTTCTGTTCACTTTAAAAATAAGATAATCCTGTTATTGCAGTGAATAGTTTTCCCTTTAACAAATAAATGTTCAGTGTGAGTTGAGAAGTCTGCATCTGAGGACAGTTGTACATTCTTTTCTTATGTTTCCATGGTGGCAAGCTGAAGCAGATGTAGACAGTTAATCTTGAGGCTGGGCATTGTTTGCTGTGGTAAGCATAAAATTAAAAGGTACAAGCATATCTCTCAAGTGTACCTCATTATGTGGAATGTACCTCATTTGGGGTCTTAAAAAGTTCATGCTCCTTGAAGTTCTACATTGAAAGAGTCTGTCACACATTCAGTGTTAGGATTTTTTTTAGCTGATATCCATAGTAAGTAGAACGAATCATATTAATTCATTGAAAGATCATTTTATAAGTAAAAAGAGTATATGTTAACTATCCTGTGACCTTACTTGTTCAAGTTGTTAGTAAGCCATTAGTACTTGTTTCACATTGTGCCCATTTGCTCCACATTATGAGGGCTACTGTTCCTCAGTTTGGATATAGAAAGTTGAGAACTATGGGTACAAGGGCAAGTAGTTAGGTAAAAAATAAAGTTTTAAATCATTGGAAGTGAATAAAAGCAGATTTACTGGTACCTAAATGCTTAAATCCATTTGATAGAACAGTATGTAGTTTTATTTAAAGGTAATCAGTGCACTTTTTCTTACGGCTAAATGTTAATGTTTTCTGAAAGCATACAGGCTATTTTTCTTATCTTTGTTCATATCTGGGAGGGGAGTAGAAATAAGGCAAGAACAGGCAGCAGTTAGTGTAAGTAGGAGCATGACCTGTATGTAAACGTTTTGGTTAGATAATGCCTGTGGGTGCAGTTGTCAATTTGGAACAATTGTTCCTATCAGGAGGGTTAAACTTCATTATTTGAAGATGTGTATAGTTTTGTGTGTTTGTTGTAATGATCTGGGGGTGTTTTTATGGAGGGGTTTTCATTAAAATAAAAAGTCTAATGTGACACAGGTTCAAACTGAGATGACAAGAAACTGTATGAGTGATTAACTTGCTAAACATTAGTGAGTGCTTGTGGAAATAGGCATAGACATTTTAAAAAACTGTCATATATAACAGGTGGAAATTATAATTTCTTATCATAATAGCTATGATCTCCATATTATTTTTGAATCTTAATGGCCTCACAAGTATAGACAAAAAAATAGTGCAAATATCAATGCTATGGAAGATACATTTGGAAAGAAATGAACATGTGAATTTGATAAATGATCTCAGGATGAATATTCAGCAAAATATCAATGACAAAGAAAAAGGGGAATATGCATAACACTTGCTAGAGGAGCTCTAATAGTGATAGAAGAGAAAAAGATAATGGTAGGTTTGTGGCAGTAAGGGGCTACTGGCAAAGTAGGAGGATTACACTGGGATGTATTTATCTTCCACCTAAAACTGTTATTATGAAGCTTAAGAACATTTCAGGAAAATCAGCTTTCAGCAGGGAATATTACTTGTATGTGGGGACTGGAACTTGATTTGCAACAGTAAGGATATATCTGGGGGACCTAGAAGGGAAAATGTATCAAAAGAGGGTAGATTTCAAAAAAATATATGAAAATGTTTGGTATGGAAGATGTGAGCTCAGTAGTATGAAGTTGGATAGAATTTATATATTATTTCCCAATGTGCAATAACTAGGCTAGACTAGAAAGAAATTATATTTCACAAGAACATGTACATTTAATTGAAAGGTTCGACCCACATCCAATAACTATTTCGGGTTATGCACTACTAAAAACTAAGAAAAACAAATGAGACACTGGTACTTCCTCACTTATCTGTTTTGGGTGTTTAAGGACTGGCTAGTGAAAGTTATGTGATACTTATAAAGGAAGATAGAAATTTCTTCAGAAGTTATAGCTAGTGAGTGGGGAAAAATGAAAGTGGAGTTTAAAAAATAGAGTAAAAGAAAAAGATATGATTAAGAAGTAACAGGAATTATTTAGAGGGGCTGACAATTAAAGTATTGTGGAACAAGGGGAATCTCACAGAACAAGAAGAGGTGCAACTGCAAAGTGCTAAAGAGAAAATAAGGGAATATATGGATAATATGTATACGTTTAAAAAGATTGCTGTTAAGCAACTGTTTTTTTTTTTTTTTTTATAATAACTGTAGAGTGGAAAAACTTAGGCAACAGAAGGTAGGAAGGGTTGTTGCCAAACTCAGGGAGCCTACAACAAGAAAAATAAAAAATCCTGTAGAGGTATTGGAGATATTTTGGAAACTGTATGAAAGTCTGTATAAAGCAGAGAAATGTGGAAAACAAGAATGAAAACAAATGGAAGACTTAAAAATGTCAAGGTTAAAGATAGATGAAGCTCAACACTTAGCAGTTAAGGCAGAAGGAGATGAGATAAAAACACTGACATATGCAGTGGATATAAAACCTGTACACACCTTGTTGAAATGCCAGGTTTTTGTGATTTAAAAAAATGATACCACAACAAATAATTTCAAAACTATTCCCTACCTTTAGTGTGACCTATAACCTGTGCAATTCAATGAAAAGCGAACATATCTGTTAGGAGAAAAAATATAAAAAATGAAAAACATATAATACGCCGATTGCATAAGTATGCACACCATTAAACTAATACTTTGTTGTGTGCACACACACTTAAACTAATACTTTGTTGCTGCACCTTTTGATTTAATTACAGACATGATAGATATGGATTGTTGTGGTTTTCTAGAGGGGAGGCTAACATTTGCCATCATTAATAGAAAAGTGATGATCCAGGGGGAAGCAGAATGTAAGAAAATTTCCATGTTGTTGGTGGGTCTTAATGCAGAGAAAGCATTCAACAGAGTAAGCTAGGATTTTAGGAGTAAGACAATGGACGCACTTGCATTCCCTGATATAATAATAAAATTAATTAGGAGGATGTATGAGGGATCTGAGGCAACAATTAAAGTGGGAAGGTTCTTCTCTGATAAGTTTTGTATGAAGAGAGTAACCTTGCAGGGGAGTCCTCTTCCTCTTTATTTGTTTTATATTTAGATCCGTTGACAAAAAATAAGGAACTCAGAAATTCAAGGATATACTTGGTATGGTATTCAAAAAACATTGGCTTTATTTTCAGATGATATTATTTTTTACGTGATAAAATGAGAAAAGGACATTTCAGGGTTGTAGAACATTTTGAGACAGTCTGTGGTCTTTTCAGGATATAAAATTAATGAAGATAAAACAAAGACAATAGCTGTAAACTGTTTACCCACACATGAATTGGTTTAGCAGTACCCATATATGGGGGTATGATAAAATTAAGTATTTAGGAGTATGGATTAAAAAGGCATCTGTCATGGCAGTTAAGGATATGTGAGAAAAGAAAAAAAGAAAAGATAATATATAAACTGAGAAACTGGCAACCCTTGTTTATGGATATGAATAGCAAGATACAAACACTGAAAATGTTTCCATGGTAGCAAGCCCCTTTAATTTTCTATACAAGTTAGGCATATTTTTATCAACCAGAGGAGAAGTTGTGGACAGTAATTAATAAAGATTTGAAGGAATTTATTTGGTACAGGATGAGGGCAATGGTCAAATGGGATAGTTTGATCCTTTCAGTAGAACAAAGGGGTTTAGGATTACCTGATATGAAGGGATGTTTTAGAGATACACAGTTAAGGCTCATAAACATAACACAAGGAGAAAGCTATAATTCAAAGTGGAAAGGGATGACGAAACAAGGGAGGAATACAAGAAGTAAGTTGGAAAGGATTTTGGATGCAAATTCTTAAGGTGGTGGATAACAATCGCAATATGAAATTCATAAAGTAGCAAAGTATTCTAAGAACTAAGCCAACACAGAAATGGAGAAAGGAGATTTTGCTAATAGGAATGACTGCAATTAGGAGTACAGAGAATAGGAGAATGGGGGCTGGAATTTACTAGAGAAAACTGGCAAATGAACCAAAGTATTGGGACCAAATAAGAAAGGGAAAGGTAATGTACTGGGAAGAGGCCAAGAAGACATTTGAACTGGAGGCTAGAGAATGCCTTCCCTAACAGTGACTGATATCGGTGTATAGGCAAAAAGAAAGGGATAGGGAATATTAACTGAAATACCTTTTCTGGTAGATGAATCTAGAACAGAAGCTACTTTAAAAGGGATAATTATTAGAGCACATAAAATGTTGCATGGTAACTGTACGACTCAATCAGAAGTGGTTAGAAAAGATTAGTAAGAGAGATTGAATAAGCAATTCACAAGGAAACAATGGGAGCATATATGTATGGCTCCCAAGTATGCAACAAAGTCTAGAAGATTTAGGATGTTTCCATGGAAGTATTTGCATAGGCATTTTTATACCCCAAGCAGACTCCAAAGAATTTTTCCTCAGGTAGATGGGAAATATTTAAGTCTTTTAAGTGCAGCCAGTTATTTAGTGCTTTACCTGTAGCAGACATATGAGATACATTAAGGCCTTTTCTTTCTGATTTATCCAAGACACAATTATTTGTCACCTAAATCAGACTTCCTTTTATATTACTTAAAAGTATTTTAAGATATTTTTGGCATGTTTGGCTCTCAAGCTTGGTATCTGATACATGTTTGCTAATGTAATTGTTGCATTTCAGTATTCAGGATCTACTAATAAAACATCCCTTCAGTAGTATTATAACATGATTTTCCATATTGTTACTTCTCTTGTTATGAAGAGTATGTGCCAACCTGTATTTTGCATTGCTAAAGATTAATCATTTTCCCACTCCTGTTGTAAAATATAAAATTCTTGAAAAAAAGGCAAGACCAACTTTATTACATTTTATAGGTTCATAGGTGTGTACTAGGCTAATGGCCATGGCACCTTTACAAGCCTAGCCCATAGGATTACTTTTAAATTTTTAAATAAACCATATCCCTTCTGGTTACTATTTAAAATGGATGGATAGATTTTTAGAAATTGCATTTAATTACTCAGCCATATTAACTTGCTTAATATAACAGATTTGTAACTGAAACATAATAATGTTTTAATATTTATACTTAAAAATGTATTATTCACATCTGTACTAGTAACAATAATGGAGAACCAACAATTGTAAATGTAAGTGTTTCAAGGGAGCTACTACAATTAACTTGGAGTCCACTGACTCCTAACTAAAAAAACTGCACTTTCTAATCAACTATTTCTGCTTAGAAATCGCTTGCCTTTCTATTGCTACAAGAGAAACTAGTGAAATCCAAGTGCGATAGTTTCTATGAATACATATATATATATATATATATATATATATATATATATATATATATAGGTTGATACCTATCGGCCCTAGGGCTGTAAAACTAGCCTGCATAATCTCTCTTATTTCCTTCCCCCCCCCCTAGCAGGTGGGTGACTGACGTGATCCTGGTGAATTTTTCTCCATCAGTCTATTCCAGAGTCTGGGGAGTCTCTGTGTCAGGAACCTACCCCTCCAGCATGTTTTGTTTATTGTGATGACAAGGTTTAGATCCCTGGAGCGTGTGGCTCTGAGGGATTGGGATTTTTTTAAGTGTAGCATGTCCAGCATCTCTGGGTTTGACATGGCCTTGTATGTTAAGCAGAGATCGCCTCAGAGTAGATGATATGCGACAGAGTATAGCTAGAGTTTTTTAAGGCAGTCAGCATAGGGCATCTGCTTTAGGCCTGTGATTCTTTTAGTGAGGTATTTCTGCGCCCTTTCCAGTTGTTGCAGGTGTCTTGAGAGGTACATAGAAAATAGAGCGTTGTATTCTATAATGGGTCTAATGAGGGATGAGTACAGTGGGACAATGACCTACTTTTTTCTGCATGAAAAACCCTTAGCGATGAGGTGTGCCACATAGAAGGATTTCCTGACTGTTGTGGTGATGTGGTTATCGAAGGTGAGACCACTGTCCACCTATGTCCCTAAGTCTCTTATCACACTTTAGGTGTTTAGTGTACTGCCACCTATGTGGTAATTCACGGGTACATGTTTTTTCTCAAAGGAAATAACTATGCATTTCTTGGCATTGAGCTTGAGCCCATGGCTCTGGCACCAAGCATCTGTTTCTGTAAGGCCCTTTTGTAGAGTATCCACATAATTTGGAGATTCAATAATGGCTCCCAGTTTGCAGTCATCTGTGAACTTTGTTAGCCATAGTCCCTTAGTATTGGCCTGAACTTCAGAGAAGTAGATGCCAAAAAAGAGTGGTCACAGTGAACCCTGAGGTACTCCACTTGTCTGGAGCTGGATTTGGAGTCAGCTAATTTTACAGTGTGGAGTAAGCAAGTTGGCAACCCATCGAGTGATGGGATTAATGCCCAGCTTAGTAAGTTTATCTATGATTTCAGAGTGGGGGATGGTATCAAAGGCCTTGGCAAGGTCCAGCTAGGTTGTTTGGAACACCTTACCCTCGTCCACGACTCTGGAGATTGATTTGAAGAAGTCAATTAGGTTCAGGAGACAAGATTGG